>NC_056741.1:1487620475-1487637975 GCF_019279795.1 Protopterus annectens | reverse complement strand
CAACTGGTGATATGATGGGGATATCACAGGCATCAGCATCCAGGGTACTGCACCAGTTCCTGGATGCCATGTCAGCACATGTCGGTGATCATGTATATTTCCCCAATTCCCGTGAGGTATTGGCCAGCAATATGCATCTCTTCCAGCAAATAGCAGAATACCCTGAGGTAGTGGGTGCAATAGACTGCACGCACATACGCATCAAAGCACCAGCCAGCGAGCGGGGTAGGGTCTACTTCAACCGCAAGGGCTTCCCCTCCATCAACTGCCAGGTCATGTGTGATGCCCAGGGCATAATACTGAATGTGTGTGCAGGCTGCCCTGGAAGCTACCATGATTCCCATATCTGGCATCTGACACAGCTGTACCAGACTTTTGCCAATGGGGACATCCCACATGGTCACCTAGTGGGGGATGCTGGCTATGCACTGGAGCCGTAGCTGATGACACCCATCAGAAACGCACATACACCTGAACAGGAACGCCATAATGAGGCACACGCACAAACACATAATGTAATAGAGCGTGTGTTGGGCTGCTCAAGTCACGGTTCCGGTGCCTGGACACATCTGGTGGAGCCTTGCAGTACTCACCAACTACATGTACCCAAATTGTCATGGTATGTGCTATGCTACATAATATGATCCTGCGAAAACAGCTGCAGCAGGACCAGCATAGCCTGGGCCAAACAGCCCCCCACCATTGCCAAGGCCATCACAGGCAGAGCATGACTCAGAGGAGGAACAACCTGAGCCTGCCCAAGTAGGCAGAAGGAGGCAGGCTCAGTATGCTTTGGCCTTGGCAAAGAGGCCACGCATAGCACATACACTGGCTCACTAGGAACTCTGGAAATGATACCGCTCTCTGACTCACACATATAGTAAAAGGGATGCCTAAGTTGACACTACCTGCTTTCAAACATGTACAGGGAGTGTAGTATGTGCATCCAACATAGGCAGCCCTGCAGCACCACCTAAGGCATGATTGCCATGTGTTAAGCAATATAAAGCAGTGCTAAACAGCATTTACCACCATGTAGTATATGCAAATAAAATCGCACACAGCAACTAGCACAACTGTGGTCAATGTTGGGTAATATTGGGCAACATCCAGCAATGTTGGTGAATATTGAGCAATGTCGGACAAGCCTAGTCTAAGTAGGGCATAGCTGAACAAAAGCCAACATGCTCATATTTGTTTAACTGACCCTTAAGCAGTCTAGTCTTCTCAGTATGAAAATATAAAGCAGTGATGGGCTTCGAACCCAGGATACTGTGCACTATAATCAAAGTACTGAACCACTAAACCATGACAGCATTGCAGTGGTCAGCCTGTATGAAGGAATGTTGATAAGTCTATGCAAAGTATCCCATGGAAACCCTGCAGGCACAGCATAATTCCTGTCGAGTTATGACACAAAGTTGAGTTCTGCAGTAAGAACAGAACCTGACTTCCAACACACACAGTATAAATGTTAATATTGTACTTGTTCACACACATCAACAAATGTAGTGGACCTCAGATAGCAACATACTGAAAGGTCACACTGGGCATGCTCACACACTTGAATAAATGAAACAAATGTCAGGCAACAAAACACGGAAAGCCTGAACTGGGCATGCTCACACACTTAGGCCATGTCTGAGTACAACAGTGGGCCACGCATATCTGGCAGTTGCATGTGTTAACCCAGAAACCTGTCACTATCCAGCAATCCACCCTGTGCACACAGTTATATGACAACAGACACATCTATAATATAGTGGAACCCTGTCATAATCAAATATGTTCTGCAGATACCGAAGTTGTTCATAGAAACTGGTAAAGCAAAGACGATAAAGACCTGCAAATAGTATCAGCAATAAACATTGTGCATTCTGAACATTAGCATAGGTTCAGAGGTTGATACTAGGCTATCTGCCCTAGGGCATGTACAAGCCTAGCCAGAGTGTGTTTGGCATTCGCAACCCTGTCAGATTACTATACTGTGTGTGTGAATAGTAGGTCACACAAGATAGCCCATGTATGTTTAGGTTAGTGTGCCTCTGTCTAGCAGGGACACAGAAGATATCCCAGGGGTAAACATACGATCACCCATACAGTCGTCAAGGTGTGTCCTGTAGGTGGTCAGTGGGTGGCTCTGCCTATGTGAAACTGGGATTACAATCTGGAGTGAGTGGAGGCTCTGGGATAAGAATCTGTCCCTCCAGCATGTCCTATTAACATCTGTGCTGAGGTATACATCCCTGGAGTGTGTAGTTCCAAGGGAGTCGGATATCCTGAGGTGGAGCATGTCCAGTAAATCTGGGTTGGGTATATCTGTAAACAACAGGCACATATCATATCCAAGTAGGTGGTAAGCGACTGAGTAGAGCTGGAGTTACTGCATCCGAACTGTGTAGGGCATCTGTGTGAGTCCCTAGATCTGCTTGGTGAGGAACTTCTGTGGCCAGTACAGTTGCTGCAGGTGTCGGGTAAGGTACACCGCAAATGTAGCATTGTAACTAAGCATGGTTGTGATGAGTATAGGGGCACAATGACCTCACTTGATCTAGATGTGAAACCATATGGGATAAGGTGGCCCAGATAGAAGGTGTGTCCAACCACTTTGGCAACGTGAATGTCAAAGGTGACAGTACGAACAAGTCATGTCCCCAAACCCCTAACAACTCCTACCGTATGTAATGGAGTACTACCTATGTGGTAATGTGTGGGCATGTTGTTATCCTCAAAGGGGATGACTATGCAACTAATGGTATTTAGCTGTAGGGCATGGCTCAGGCACCAGTCATCCATCTCTGTGAGACCCTGTTTGAGTATGCATGTGGCAGCTGGAGAGTTGATCATGGCACCCAGTTTGCAGTCAAGTGCAAACATGTACAGCCATATTCCCCCTGTGGTAGCCTGTACGTCAGACAAATATATACTGAACAAGAGAGGTCCCAGCACCGAGCCGTGTGAGATGCCACGTGTAACTGGTGTATAGTCAGACATGGCACCTGCAATTCTGACCATGTGGGTGCTATCCCTGATCCAGGTAGCAATCCATCATGTGAGATATGTGTCCATATCAACGCTTGTGAGCCTATGCATAATGGCCCAGTGGGTTATTGTGTTGAAGGGTTTTGCAAGGTTCAGGTAGGCTGTGTGGACAACTGTCCCTATGTCAATGGACCTGTTAACCGTTTAAAGAATACAAACAGGTTCAAGAGGCAAGATCTGCCCACAACAATGCTGAAATGTGTAGGACACAGTGTCTGTAGGTTCCCGATGTCTATGTGTATGAGTCCCATGACAATATGCTCCATAGCTTTGCAGAACAGGCTAGTTAGGCTTATAGGGCAATATTGTCTTTGGTCCATTGTGGCGCCAACTCTGTGGAGTGGGACCACTGTTGCTGTACGCCATTCCTTGGGTACATATCCTGTAGTAACTCCGATATTGAACAGTGATGTAATGTGAGGGTTACATCTGTCATGAAGCTCGTGTAAGATGCAGGCCAGGACACCATCTGGTCCCATTGATACTGTGATGTACGCTTTGGGGAGGGCAGCACTCACCTGCTACTGTGTGATGTCAGGGAGGTTATACTGTGTTGGGATGGATAGTTGCTCCTTAGGGGGGATGGGGGGGAGACATCTGTACTGAACCTGTTTGCCAGGATGTTGGCAATGCCAGTGCATTCAGGGTACATTTAGTCAGTATGCAGTAACTCACAGCATATCAGTGAGTGTCCACCCAGGTTCCTGACATAACTGAAGAAGGCCGTGTGATAGTCCTACATGTCTGGTGCAATTGTCAGGTAGAAGCGGCCCTTAGAAAAGTTCATGAGTGATCGTAGCTGTCTGCTAGTACAGATCACAGATACCTTCCCAGTCTGGGATTGTGCTCTATCATGTAATAGCATCCTCCTGACATTGTACAGCTTATTAATGGCTGGGGTCTACCAGACAGGGCCCCTGCCATTGCAGTAGTGATTCCTGTTGTTATTTGGGATAGCACAATCCATGCAGTCCACTAGGTATCCATAGAATGTGTATGTAAAGGATTCAGCAGTGTGAGCCGTATTTGCCACTGTCTCAGGGCCTCTGAAGGATACCACCTTGCTTTGGTGAAGTGAGACGTTGGCTCATGAGAAGTTCACCAAGATTACCCAGGATGGGTGTGTGGAGGGTATATGTATGTCCAGTGAGATACATGTATGTTCTCACCTTACCAATGAGGGGTATATTGCTGGTGTGTAACATAGAGTCCACATGTTGGTGATGATCAGGTCCAATATGTTTTCCCCCTTGTGGCTGTGCTGACTGTTTGTGCCATAGCATATGAGTCTACAAATTGAAGCAACTGTTGGGTGAGGGTGTTGGAGCTTGAGTAGTATCCCCAGTCAATATTTGTGTATATGAAGTCACCCAATATAATGGTGTTTGTGGAGACCTTCATATTCTCCATAGTTCCCATGAAAGTCGAGTGTGGTTCCTGAGTTTGGGAGGGTGGTCTGTAGCAGGCAACAAACTGAAAGGCAGTTTTGCACAATGGTAGTTGTATATCTATGGTCTGTGATGCTTTGTGCAGTGCTACTAACCCAGAGGTGTGTGTATCTGTGATGTATATGGATACTCCCCCTAGTTGTATTGTCTGTTCCAAGTCTTGTTGTCAGAAAGCATGGTATGAAACATAACCTGGTAGTGCTGGTGTGCATAAGTGAGCCTGAACTAGGCGTCTGTTAGTGCACAGATATTGCTATCCTCCATACTGAGCAGAGTCCTGAGTGGCCGCAATATGAGGGTAACAAATCTGGTGTTGAGCAGCATTACCCTTAGTTTCATTTAACCTGTAATGTCTATGGAGGTGGGTTTGTCTTTTGAGCCCTGCTTAAAAAAAGGCACTATGGTGGTAGCAAGAGCCTTAGCCAGCATTCAAAAGTCCAAGGGTGACAGGTGCAAGCTGTCCATAGTGAAGCTACGTGGCATGTTGAGCATGTCACCACAGGCTGACAGACACTGTATCCCCTATGAATGAAACAAATTTGGTAGGCAACTGTTAAACGTGATATGTTTGTCTGTATACTGTGACATCATAATTGGTGGGTGTAAGATGCTAGACAAGGTCAGGGTTATACTGGCCTGGGCTACATGATCAGAGTGTTCCTCCATGTATCATGTCATGTGGTCCAGGGAGTAACGTCTGAGGTTTTACTCACCAGCATGGACAATGACGGTGCCAGTCCTGTACTTGCTTTGGAGTGACCTGACTGCCTGTGTTATGTGGCAGATTCTGGCACCCGACAGACAGCCCAAAGTGACTATTCCCTTGTTAGGACTGGTGAGTGGTACGTCAGTGTGTCTGACAATAAGTGTCGCCTATTACAAGTGTATTAGGTGTGTTGTTTAGCCTGAAGGGCTGTGGGTATTGTAGTGGGGTAGCAGTTTTGTGTGTGTCTGCTTTGGAGGTCTCTGCTGCTTAGGCAGAGTACATTTACAGCATCCGTGTATGTCTATGTGTGATAATGTGGTTTGAGTGCTGCCGCTAGAGGATATGTGAGACTAATATGTGGTGTGTGTGGTTACCTTCACCACCTGATATACTGTGCCAGTCATAGGTCGAGAGAGTTCAGCACCCTGTATGTCTCTATAGGTGCATCTCACACATATATCTGAGTTTGTCGGGAGGAGGAGAGGGTTGTCTGTGTACATGAGGCAGATGTGACATTGTGTCAATATCACAATATTCACCAGCTGGACTGGAGAGTACACACAAAACTGACCCCTGGACATGCCAGGATATTATGATGACATACTCTGTAGCCTGATCACAAAGGATCAGTAGGGTGTTAAGTGTATAAAAGAGTATAACAGGGATTAGTGCTCATGTTTGTTGGTGTTTTGTAAAGAGTAGCTGAGAAGGAGTCCAGACTGAATCATGACACCTCCTTCAGCTGTGTCATAAATATCAATGTACACCCATATATGTCCTGAGTCAGGGCCAACTGTACCTGACTGACAATGCCGACATCCTGACAGACAGGCCCATATGTACATACCCACCTCCCACTGACAATAGGCCATATCATCATACCAGGAGATATCACATGTAGAATGGATGAGCAGCTACCTCCACTGCCAAAAGCATGGCAGCAAGTGGAATACATTGATTCCCAATATGTGTCATGCACAAACTACAGAACAAACAGATCCTGCACCTGAACAGTCAGCTGAACCTCACCCCCTACACAGGATGTGGAACCGCTGAATGTGTCACAGCAACATATGGCACTCCCCACAAGTGTTGGTGCACAACACACCATGGGAAGTCAAGTCCTATACGCCTATGAAGTCTGATCTGCAAGGTCATGGAGTCCATCATGGTTGCAGTCATAAACAGAGCTATTGGAAGCTGACATACACACAACCCTACACACTGTGGTATGTTCATGTGCGGATCATGGTTCCCAAACATGCTAGACTGTTTGCAAGGCAGCCACCCAGGACATACATCAATGAACACATCTACACATGTCTCACATGGACTTTGAATAGCCCTTTATCAACATCCCAGACACATGTAGTATCCACAAAACCAACAAGCTGTGCATAAATATGTGTTGACATATGACGGAATGTCAATGTGTCCACAGATTGATCACACAAGGTAAGGATTATGAGGTCTTGTTCAAGCTGTTGACACCTGCTGACCCACATGGACCATTCCTGGAATGGCATAATACAAAGTGTACACACATCACCATGTCCAGTCTGATGATGTCACCATCCTAATAATACAGCAGGAGAATGGAAACCAGCCAGTAAACCAAATAGCGCGCTGTGTTAATGCATTTCTCCCTAGTATCATAACATATTTAGTTAGGGGTTTGAATCCTGCAAACAGTGAGTGTGGGGTGAGTGTATGTGTGCAGTTTCCTTTGAGAGGTGTTCCCTCTTTGGAAACTTGGAAAACTCACTAAAACAGGTACATTCCTCTTTGGAAAGTCTGATGATGTTACCATCCTAAAAATACAGCAGGAAAAGCGAAACCACCCAGTAAAGCAAATAGCGTGCCATGTTAATGCATTGTTTTCTAGTATCATAACTTAGTTAGGTAGGGGTTTGAATCCTGCAAATGCTGACTGTGTGTGGGGGTGTGTGTGTATGTGTGCAATTGTCTTTGAAAGGAGTGCCCTTTTTGGAGACTGGGAAAACCCACTAAAAGAGGTACATTCCTCTTTGGAATGACTGATGATGTCACCATCCTACAAATACAGACGGAGAAGGAAAACCACCCAGTAAAACAAATAGCGTGCTGTATTAATGCATCGCTCTCTCGTATCATAACATAGTTAGGTAGAGGTTTGAATCCTGAAAATGCTGACTGTGTGTGTGTCACTGTTGGTCAATGCAGTGTGGGTTTTGCTTTTACTATGGTATGACATATTATGATTACAACAGTAAGTGCATTGCACACATCAGGTATCTGCTTGGCAAATATATATGTGTACATGCCCCCTCAATCAGTACATAGGTGTGAAGCCTGCATACTACATGAATACATTTGTTTCCATTGACAGGTTGTGCCGCTGCTTCTCAGATCATAGGTCACATATGTATGTATGTGACAAGGCCGTTCACTGTTGTGTTCTGTGGCCAAGGTCATCTGTGCCACACACACCCATGACAGTTACTTAAGAGTAGTGTGAGTGAGGGTATATGCCTGGGGTATATGTCAGACATGTTCGTACACAACAATGACTGCCAATAATGGACAGTCTTTATAGGTGTACAACTGCCTTGTGGATATGCATTCAGGCCTCTAATGTCTTATGTGATACACCTTGGGACTCCACAATACCTATGGCTATGTGGATACCAAGGGACACATGACATAACATGAGGCTGTATGTACACATTGGTACCCAACATACATGTTGAGGGCTACCACCTGTGTGGTACGATGGGATAGTATGTATAGTACATGAGGATGACTATGCCATAGTTGGCTTACTGCTATACAGCATGTATCAGACAACAGGTATCTGTCTGTATGATACCCTTGTGTAGGATATGCGTCCCATCCAGGGAATGCATTGTAGGCCAATGCATGCATTTCCAGATTTGGATGGACACATCCCTAGTGTGTTTGCATGTACCTAAGGGGGCTATATGCCAAACAGGTGTGGTCACAGGAATGGGTGGCGGTCATTACCACTGGTTAGTGTTATAGTGTAGCACCGGAAGGATCCAACTGTTACTGAGTTCCCTACGACTGTGTGTCATTTGTCAGGACATCATCCAATGATTGCTTATAGTCATGCTGTTGAGGTTGTGTATACTACCAGACCGCAAATCATTGACAGATATTAATGGTATCACCCACAGCATAGTGTCAACCCATGTCATACACACATGTCTACCCATGTTAGTACATAACTGTAGTAGAATGCATACTGGCCATTGAAAGATACTATGAGATGTTAACAATGTGTACGACAGGGTATGCCACACGTCCCATGGGTCCACTATGCACGTACATGCAGACAGTGCGCACACACCATGTTCACAGATGTACACTTGCTAATCTGTACTGCACACATCACACACGTACTGTCTACTCACTAACACATGCTGGCAACACATTACACTTCAGCCAAGTGGCACATGGGTGGACAATACATACTCAGACCTAACAGTGGTGTAAACAATGCTGCATTGACAATCAGAGCTGTTAGGTATGTCTGTGGCGTTTCCACTTGCTGTAGTTGTCATGTGAGGTACATACTACATGGGGCATTGTGATGAGTAGAGGGGAACACCGACCTATATTTCCCTAGATGACACACCTTTTGTGATGACACATACCACGTAGACAGATTACATGACTACTGTGGCACTGTGATTATCAAAGGGAAGCCTACTGTGCACCTGTGTCTCGTGTTCCCTTCTGACACCTTCAGTGTTAGGCAGGCTACCACCTATGTGCAGTTACTGCGTAAGGTGTTTTGGAATGGGATATGGCACTGCAGTATCAACACCGGTGTTCAGTTCATGCCTTGGACAACAGGCACCTGTTGCAGTACATAAGACCCCATTTCTCCCTCTCTCTCTCTCTCTCTATATATATATATATATATATATATATATATATATATATATATATATATATATATATATATATATATATATATACATATATACATATCTATACATATCTATCCATATACATACATATCTATCCATATCTATACATATCTATCCATATATATGCATATCTATACATATCCATACATATCCATACATATCCATACATATCTATATATATCTATATATATCCATATATATCCATATATATATATCTATATATATCCATACATATCGATATATATATATATATATATATATATATATATTTATCCATGTATACCCATATATATCAATATATATCCATATATATATATATATATATATATATATATATATATATCTACATATATCTATATCTATCGTTATATGTATATATGTATATATGTATATATCTATATATAGATCTATATATCTATAATACTATATATCTATATTTCTATATATCTATATATATCTATATATGTATATATATATCTATATATCTATATATCTATATATATATATATATATCTATATATGTATATCTATATATATATATATATATATATATATATATATATATGTATACACATTTATATATATATATATATATATATATATATATATATATATATACATGTATATATACACATACATCTAAACATCCATTGCTGTACATATAGCTGCACATATAGGCACATATACTGCCCACCTTTCATGGTGGGGATGTCAATTATGCAACAGTTGTGAGACATACAGTTATGTAATACTATTGCACAATGTTGTGCAGAATGCATTCTGCTGTCCTCAGGCTGTATAGCTGTAGTAGGCCTCACAGCCTGTAGCTCAGTCCCACAGCGTTTAATCACCACATGACATATACCGGCACTGCTTGCTGTCTGCAATGCCACACACTACAACCTATATACATATGTGCACATAGCAGCCTTCAACAAGATACATATGTCCAGCCTTCACTAACAGTTGCAGTACGTCTCTTGCCCTATGCAAATGTGCATGTACATATAGATACGGACTGCTGCCACATATGGTTGATTCACAGTATGTAGGGTACCCTTCAGACACATCTTTCGGATGTCAGCAAATACACATCTGTTACATACCTTACCTTTGTATTCCTCACCTCCGTCTGTTGTAGGTGTTGTATTTTTTTTTTTTTTGGTTTTGGTTTCCTCTGTGTGTTGCTGTTTGTTTTCAGTGTCTGTCTCCTACTGCCTGTTTGTATCCGTCTGTCTGTCTGTCTGTCTCTGTCTGCCTCTCTCACTCGCGTGCTCTCTCTCTCTCGCTCTCTCCCAGTTGGTGCAATGATATTATTGCATGTGTGGACAGCAGATACAGGCTGCTTTTCTAGGTATTTGCACATGTGCATGTGATGGCCTCTGCACCAGTTGGTGCCCACCATTTAGTTATTGCATGCAGCCTGCTGTGTGGTAATTGCAGTTCTCACTGTGATTTCAGGACACTGCTATAAAATGAAAGGTTAGGTAGGCGTAGCCCTTTCAGTTTTGCAAGATGGGGACCATGCTTGTTTGCTGTGGACACTGTTGTCTCAGTCAGAAGGTTGGTATATGTCTCATATCTGGATTCTGAGCATATGTATTACTACACCTTTTCTGACATGCAAGCAGTGTCTACTCTCACTTATTGACATTTATCATTAAGTGGGATTCCCCACCTTTCTGCCTACTGCTACTACATTTCACAGGCAGTCTGAGGGGCACAGCTAACATTTGTTTGTAAATCAGGGATATCCCTGTAAACCAGTCACAGTTGGGAGGTCTGGCCTCTGACCTATTCAAATATGCCAGTGTTTATCCTGCTCTGATATCGTGTGGGGTTTGTAAGGTGCTACTGTAACATTATTCCCTACTAGCATGGCTGGTTCTCTTTTCACAGTCATGTCATGCAATTCCACAACACTTGCTGGTTAAGGGCCACAGAGCATGATTTGTGTTTTGCCATTCCTATTCTCCCTTTACATTCACTCATTGTAATGCATGATATATTTCTTTCAGCACCAAGTTATTGTATATCTGCTGTGGTATAGTGGTACTTTATGCAGACTGGTGAGCCCAAGGTCTGGGGTTCGAGACTGACAGGTGTATTTTATTTTGCTGCTGAGCAATACAAGGGCCCTGTCATACAGAGTGACTAAAGCACTTTTAAGCGGTTGTAAGCGGGTTTGCGTGGGTTAGCGTGACTCTTAGCGATGCTTAGCTAAGCGCACACAAGCTCACACTCGTGCATCCCCGCTAACTACTGCTTAAAAGTGCTTACTTCCGCTAACCCCCGCGCTAATTTCTTTGAAAGAAAAGAAAATGGAAAGATAGGAAAGTGGTGAAAAAGGGGGCACAAAGAGGGAAAGACAGTAGGGAAACCAGCTGGGATGTGCAGGAAGGGTGTAGGGAAGGCCCATAGCTGCCCATTTCTGTACCAGTAACAGCTGTGCATATGTTCGTAATTTGGTGTGAAATTTGCAACCTTCCACCCCTGAGAGAGGGGTGAGGACAACAGAGTATGTTGTAGTGCCAATTATAATTATCAGTTTACATGTCCGGCAGACATGTGTGCGAAATGGGCAGCTATGTATGGGGCGTAATTTTTTTGTGGGAACACATTGCCCTTTTTCTTTATTTTTTTTCAGGTGAGAGTGGAATGTGAGGTAGGGTATGTAGGTATATTTGGGGAGGTACGTTGGGGAGGGAAACAGACAAGACAAACAAGATGCATACAGGGGCGGAATTTGACACATGGGGTGGGTGAACACAATTGACGGGGAAGGTTGTTTGGAAATCGCAAGTCCATGAGCCCACAGATGGTAACAGTGGAATTGAGATCCCCACCCATGAGCAGTCACCATTGCACCTTCACAGCCCCGAGGGTGGCTGTGCTGGGGGCTGCGTAGGATGGGCAGGCTCACCCGTGAAATGCGCCACTCTCACCTCAAGCTGGCATAGGGGATCAGCGACTGAACACTGGATCTCCCTACGCACCACAACCCGGACCCTTCGAAGGGTGACAGGTGGCCCTTCTCTGCCCACGCTTGCATGGGGGGATGAGCCCCATCCCCTGCAGCGCTTCCACCCAAAGGTGGCACAGGACCAATGGAGGAGGGGAGCCCAGGCTGCACTCGCCAGCTGAGGAGGGACAGGAGGGTCCGCTGGGACCGGCCTTCCCATACGTTCTGTGATTAGGTGTGTTTAATTACAACATAAGCAAAACAGCATTCCAGATTAGTTGTAACAGCATGCAATAATATTCCCATTAACCCAACACACCAAGGGTACAACAGTTGAACAGCAAGCATAACACATGCATATATTGAACCACAGTGGTTATTCCAACAGCACACAGGGATGTTTTGTAGCAACAGGCCACCATGACTGTGGTGTTCAAGCAGGGCACATGCATCAACGTGAATGCAAATATTTATAGAACAATAGGACATATGTCCCAACAAATATTTAAGATTACACATACCCACTGAGGTGTGGAATTGCATGGTTTATGCACATACAGTAGGGTGTAGAAAATACATCGGTTAACATCTTTTAATGACCTTTTCATCTACACTACATTCCTAGTGACTGCAAGTGTATATCTCCTACATGTATTATTACACTTGCCACCATACATTAGGTTGTGTAATGGGTTTGGCTAGTTCAGTATCTGCCTGACCTATATCTGACAAACTAACTGTCCAGGATGCAGATGTTACTGCTACATATTTCTTGATTGCATTTATATTTCTTTATCTACATATCTGGGATGTTTTCACATGACATTTTCACTTCGATTTATACAGAACCCTGCATTTCTTGACACACACTCACATTTCTGGGGAAAATATTACATGCTACACATGTGCCAGTTTTACTTATTAATGCCAGCCAGTAACTGACTGTTGTGGACTGTATATATGTTTCACAGCTACTAGCACTTCCATCACCCACTTTATATGGGACTGCACAACTCTGGGTTGCCAGTACCTTTTCAAACAGTACTGTTTGTATAATGCAAGGGTACAACAACATTTCAGACTCTGTGACACAGACACACTCTGGATTTTAGACCTTTATTAATGACATTACACACTTTTCCACAGGCTCTCTCCTTTATTTGTTTTAACGGTGTATATGGCAGACATGTTCAAGACATATTATACCTTTATTAATAGGTTAGCACACTCTTTTTTCAGGCTCACTCACTTATTTTATATGACAGTGCCTGCAGAGATATTATTCCAGACATATGTTACCTTTCTTAATGGGTTTCTACACTCTTTTTCTGCCTCTCTGACGTTTTTATCTGACAGTACATGCAGAGAACTTATTCAGGCAATTTTATGGCTGTATTATTGGACTACAACACTTTCTTTCATGCTCTCGCCCATATTTTATATAACAATACATGCAGAATAATCACTAACCTGCCTGGTGGCACAGCCTTAGTAGCCTATCAGGATAGGCTTGCTGATTCATAGCATGGTCACCTGCAGCTGTAAAGTAAATGAGGGGATATTGAGACATACCTATCTGTTATACATACTTCATTATCAATTCTTACATACTGCATTCCATGGCTACATACTCAGTTGTGGGGCATCCTGCATCCCACGGGCCTCCTGTATCCACTGGTTCAGGCGGTCCTGCTTTCGTCTCTTCAGGTCTGCATGGTGGTGACGGACCTGCTCACCAGTCTGAGGAATGCCTGTGGCACTGGTGAGGTCACGAGCTAACTGGTTCCAAGCCTCTGCCTTGTACTCCATCCCTTGGAACTGGCCCTGTAGGAGTCTTGACTCGTGACGGTGGACAAGGAGACAAACCATGTATTTGGACTCCTCGATGCCCCAACGTTGCGCTCGGAAGCGTGTTCCCTCTCCAACACCAGACATTCTAACTGCAGATGTGAGCTACAATCAGTTATGGCGTGTATTCCCACCTGTGGGGCTTAAATATGCTGCATTTCCTGCACTTTTTTGTGATTGGCCGTTTTGTAAAATTCTCGGCTGACTGCAGACCTGCTTAGTAATGGTTAAACTATCATTCGTAAGTATATGAATGTTAACAGTGGATGTTTCCCCTATGTTGTCATGGCTTAGTGGTTCTGTACTTTGCTTCAAATGCACAGAGTTCTGGGTTCGAACCTTGTTATTCATTTTATTTTCATACTGTCCAGACAGGCTAGGGGGTGTGGCTGCATTTAAGCAACTTTGCTCTACGTTGCTCCTCAGTGCCCTGGTTGGCACGGCATGCATGTCCGTGCAAACACATTGCGCTAGGTAAAGCACTTTTAAACTTTAGGCAACTCTATTGCGCTGGTAAAGTGCTATTAAACTATGGGCACCTCTGTTAAGCTGGGTAAAGCGCTGCTTAATGGCAGGCTATTATATATCTGGATCCTTTAAAAATATATATTTTGTTCACTGATACATTGGCCATTTCACTGCTTTTAATAATATTTTAATCATACATGTCTGGTATTATTTCATATACTGATTTAAAACATAAATAAGAAGGGGAGTGGTGGAACTCGAACGGTGAATGCCTCCTCTTTGTGCATACGGTCTACCATTATGCTATTGCAATTTGGTGTGATTTGCATAAACATTCTTTCTTATGCTCTTCCATGTTGGAATTGCTAACTATAGCTAAGCAATGGGCACACCAGCGCAGACACGCACAAATACGGCCAGCTATATTGTGGATTTAAAAAAAAAAAATATTTTACTTTTTATAACTGTGATGGGGGTTTACAGTGTCAGGGTGTGTGGTGTTGGGTGCAAGTACATTTGAACGAACTCGCTCTTGTGTGTTGACATTTTGCTTTTACTACACTTGCAGGGGCATGGACATTTAGACTGCTCGGCAGTTGGACACGCCCCCTGTTTCATACTCGGTCCATGTAGGAGTTACGGTTGAGTCAGCGTGCCCTCATGAATATTCATGGCATGCTGATGTCATACCGTTCAACTGCAGCCTCCGAGTAAGACTTATTAAGTCTTACACAGAGGATTCGTGAATCCGGGGGATCTTCTTTTTGGAGGTTACAGAATGTAATCAAGTAATTTAAGCAGAGGGCATGTTCTTGCATTTTATTTTGAAGAAGCCATGAGGTAAAAGCAGTTGTGATCTGAGGTTAAGGAATATAAATAATTCTTTTTCTGAAGCACTTTGTGGTGCTGTAATTTGTTTGTTTTGGTGCTACTACTGCCTACTTTTCATTCATGAACTGGCTGCATGAATGATGCCTATGCTCTGTTTTGTTTTTAGTTTATAATGACAGATTTATCACAGCTTTTACAAAATAATAATCACTTGCAATTTGAAATAAATACACATACATTGAGAACAATGTGTCATGTCAGTGTTAGAGTTATTAATTCTGTAAGTGAAATATGGTTCAATGACTATTATCTTATGCAGCTATGTCATAATTAATGAGAATCTTATTTTGTGAGGTTTTGTAAACTCACTAGTCTCACATGGTACTGTTTTTAAATAGAGCATAAAGGTGACAGAAAACAAATGGAAGTTATATAGAAAAAAACAAAGCTGAATCCTGACAAACTGCTATAATCCTGACAAGCAGCTAGATGAAAAGCGAAAGAAATGTGAGATCAGAAACAAGTATTACTTTTCAAATGAAATCTACATGGATCTTTGATGCCTTATGGTAAGGATGTAAAGGGAAATGTATTAAGCCTTGTTTTATGATCATTAAAGTAGAAAACACTGAGTGACAATCGAAACATACTAGCTATTTTTAAAATGCATGAGAACATTAGCAAGTGATTAATTTGAGTTTATTAAATAGTTGGCTGCAGATACAGTATCCATCCATCCACCCACAACCCCTTTTAAAATGGGGTCAGGGTGCCACTTCAACTCTGTGCAAAACTGCAATCCAAATTGTAGCTTGCTACAGATCCCCCACCATGCTCAAGGATTCCCACTCCTCTTTTCTTGATGTACTGGAAAATATTAGGGTTCAACCAAACACCCTAATAATGGGTGACTTCAACTACCCCACCATTAACTGGGAAAACTACTCGTGTACCAACTCCTTAGCTCAACGCTTTCTGGAATTCATAAACTCCAATGCCCTGGATCAACTTATCCACACCCCCACCAGGGGCAACAATATCCTAGACCTAGTCATTACCAACATGTGTGACCGGTGTTCCACACCTGAAGTCAACTCCTCTTTGGTCCGATCCAACAATAAGCTAATCACCCTTGATATCCACATCCCGCCCCACCCCCCTATTAAGGAAACCACAGTAAAAAATGTCTCCAAAGCCAACTTCATGCTTCTTAAGACAGAAGTGGTGAACTTCATGACACCCACGCAGATGGACAATACAGTTACAACTGCTGAATCCTACACAAATGCACTCTATAAGCACTTACACGAGTGCATGGATCGTGCTATTCCAAACAGAACCAAGATGCTATCCTCCAAAAAAAGGAAGCCAATCTGGTGGTCCCCTTCCATAAACAAACTGTACAATGGGTGGAAAAAACTGTTGCAAAAGCGAGTAAAATCCCATGAGTGGATGAGCTCCCTGGTCAGCCTCAGTAAGAAGCTGAGATCCTTTATAAGATCCTCCAAAGCTAGCTACGAAAACAAAATCACCACTAATTCTAAGGACATCCACAAAGCATTCTATAGCTATGTCAAGAATCTTGATGGCAACACCCAGATCTGCTCTAAGTTACAGCACAAAGGTACAAAAATTACAGAACCAACTGATATTGCCAACGTCCTGGCAGATAGGTTCAGTGCTAACTTTACTCCCCTCTCACCCCCTAAAGGGCCCATATCTATACAGGAAGAATGCAGAGTCCCTGTAATCACAACTACACAGGTAAAAGCTGCACTCTCTAAAGCCAAAAACACAGCATCCATGGGACCGGACAACATCCCAGGCTGCATTTTACACGAACTTCAGAATGAACTGGCTCCCCACTTAAGCACCATGTTCAATAATAGCCTCACATCAGGCTTTGTGCCTACTGAATGGTGCACAGCAACAGTTATCCCACACCAAAAAGGGGGAGCCACCACTGATCCTGGGAACTATTGACCTATTAGCCTGATGAGCCTGGTCTGCAAGGCCATGGAGCGTATCATCATGGAACTCATAAACAAAGACATTGGTAACCTCCAAACTCTGGATCCCACCCAGTTCGGGTTTGTGAAAGGCAGATCATGCCTCCTGAACCTGATTGACTTCTTTGAGGCAGTCACCAAAGCCGTAGATGAAGGTAAGTTGGTTCACACAGCCTATCTTGACCTCACCAAGGCTTTTAACACCATCCCCCATTCTGCAATTATAGCTAAGCTCACTAAACTAGGTATAA